>NC_057813.1:200102282-200110929 GCF_018294505.1 Triticum aestivum
CCTCCCGAAACACTTTCGGTGTCCAAACATAGTCATCCAATATATCGATCTTTACGTCTCGACCATTTCGAGACTCCTCGTCATGTCCGTGATCATATCCGGGACTCCGAACTACCTTCGGTACATCAAAACACAAAAACTCATAATACCGATCGTCACCAAACTTTAAGCGTGCGGACCCTACGGGTTCAAGAACTATGTAGACATGATAGAGACACATCTCCGGTCAATAACCAATAGCGGAACCTAGATGCTCATATTGGTTCCCACATATTCTATGAAGATGTTTATTGGTCAAACCGTATAACAACATATGTTGTTCCCTTTGTCATCGGTATGTTACTTGCCCGAGATTCGATCGTCGGTATCTCAATACCTAGTTCAATCTCGTTACCGGCAAGTCTCTTTACTCGTTACATAATGCATCATCCCGCAACTAACTCATTAGCTACATTGCTTGCAAGGCTTATAGTGATGTGCATTACCGAGAGGGCCCAGAGATACCTCTCCAACAATCGGAGTGACAAATCCTAATCTTGAAATACGTCAACTCAACAAGTACCTTCGGAGACACCTGTAGAGCACCTTTATAATCACCCAGTTACGTTGTGACATTTGGTAGCACACAAAGTGTTCCTCCGGTAAGCGGGAGTTACATAATCTCATAGTCATAGGAGCATGTATAAGTCATGAAGAAAGCAATAGCAACATACTAAACGATCAAGTGCTAAGCTAACGGAATGGGTCAAGTCAATCACATCATTCTTCTAATGATATGATCCCATTGATCAAATGATAACTCATATCTATGGTTAGGAAACTGAACCATCTTTGATCAATGAGGTAGTCAAGTAGAGGCATACTAATGACTCTATGTTTGTCTATGTATTCACACATGTATTATGTTTCCTGTTAATACAATTCTATTATGAATAATAAACATTTATCATGATATGAGGAAATAAATAATAAGTTTTTTATTGCCTCTAGGGCATATTTCTTTCAGTCTCCCACTTGCACTAGAGTCAATAATCTAGATTACACAGTAATGATTCTAACACCCATGGAGACTTGGTGCTGATCATGTTTTGCTCGTGGAAGAGGCTTAGTCAATGGGTCTGCAACATTCAGATCCGTATGTATCTTGCAGATCTCTATGTCTCCCACCTGGACTTGGTCCTGGATGGAATTGAAGCGTCTCTTGATGTGTTTGGTTCTCTTGTGAAATATGGATTCCTTTGCCAAGGCAATTGCACCAGTATTGTCACAAAAGATTTTCATTGGACCCGATGCACTAGGTATGACACCTAGATCGGATATGAACTCCTTCATCCATACTCATTCATTTGCTGCTTCCGAAGCAGCTATGTACTCCGCTTCACACGTAGATCCCGCCACGACGCTTTGTTTAGAACTGCACCAACTGACAGCTCCACCGTTCAATATAAACAAGTATCCGGTTTGCGATTTAGAATCGTCCGGATCAGTGTCAAAGCTTGAATAGTGTAACCATTTACGACTAGCTCTTTGTCACCTCCATAAACGAGAAACATATCCTTAGTCCTTTTCTGGTACTTCAAGATGTTCTTGACCGATGTCCAGTGATCCACTCCTGGATTACTTTGGTACCTCCCTGCTAAACTAATAGCAAGGCACACATCAAGTCTAGTACACAACATTGCATACATGATAGAGCCTATGGCTGAAGCATAGGGAACATCTTTCATTTTCTCTCTATCTTCTGCAGTGATCGGGCATTGAGCCTGACTATACTTCACACCTTGTATTATAGGCAAGAACCCTTTCTTTGCTTGATCCATTTTGAACTTTTCAAAACTTTATCAAGGTATGTACTTTGTGAAAGTCCAATTAAGCGTCTTGATCTATCTCTATAGATCTTGATGCCCAATATATAAGCAGCTTCACCGAGGTCTATCATTGAAAAACTTTTATTCAAGTATCCTTTTATGCTGTCCAGAAATTCTATATCATTTCCAATCAACAATATGTCGTCCACATATAATATTAGAAATGCTACAGAGCTCCCACTCACTTTCTTGTAAATACAAGCTTCTCCAAAAGTCTGTATAAAACCATATGCTTTGATCACACTATCAAAGCGTTTATTCCAACTCCGAGAGGCTTGCACCAGTCCATAAATGGATCGCTGGAGCTTGCACACTTTCTTAGCACCTTTTGGATCAACAAAACCTTCTGGTTGCATCATATACAACTCTTCTTCTAGAAATCCATTCAGGAATGCAGTTTTGACATCCATTTGCCAAATTTCATAATCATAAAATGCGGCAATTGCTAACTTGATTCGGACAGACTTAAGCATTGCTACGGGTGAGAAAGTCTCATCGTAGTCAACCCCTTGAACTTTTCGAAAATGTTTCGCAACAAGTCGAGCTTTGTAGACAGTAACATTACCATCAGTGTCAGTCTTCTTTTTGAAGATCCATTTATTCTCGATGGCTTGCCGATCATCGGGAAAGTCAACCAAAGTCCACACTTTGTTCTCATACATGGATCCCATCTCAGATTTCATGGCCTCAAGCCATTTTGCGGAATCTGGGATCATCATCGCTTCCTCATAGTTCATAGGTTGCCATGGTCAAGTAACATGACCTCCAGAATAGGATTACCGTACCACTCTGGTGCAGATCTTACTCTGGTTGACCTACGAGGTTCGGTAGTAACTTGATCTCAAGATTCATGATCAATATCATTAGCTTACTCACTACTTGGTGTAGGCATCACAGGAACCGGTTTCTATGATGAACTACTTTCCAATAAGGGAGCAAGTACAGTTACCTCATCAAGTTCTATTTTCATCCCACTCACTTCTTTCGAGAGAAACTCCTTCTCTAGAAAGGATCCATTCTTAGCAACGAATGTCTTGCCTTCGGATCTGTGATAGAAGGTGTACCCAACAGTTTCCTTTGGGTATCCTATGAAGACACATTTCTCCGATTTGGGTTCGAGCTTATTAGGTTTAAGCTTTTCCACATAAGCATCGCAACCCCAAACTTTAAGAAACGACAACTTTGGTTTCTTGCCAAATCATAGTTCATAAGCCATCATCTCAACGGATTTTGATGGTGCCCTATTTAACGTGAATGCAGCCGTCTCTAAAGCATAACCCCAAAATGACAGCGGTAAATCAGTAAGAGACATCGTAGATCGCACCATATCTAGTAAAGTACGATTATGACGTTCGGGCACACCATTAAGTTGTGGTGTTCCGGGTGGCGTGAGTTGCGAAACTATTCCGCATTGTTTCAAATGTAGACCAAACTCGTAAATCAAATATTCTCCTCCACGATTAGATCGTAGAAACTTTATTTTCTTGTTACGATGATTTTCCACTTCACTCTGAAATCCTTTGAACTTTTCAAATGTTTTAGATTTATGTTTCATTAAGTAGATATACCCATATCTACTCAAATCATCTGTGAAGGTGAGAAAATAACGATACCCTACCGCGAGCCCCAATATTCATTGGACCACATACATCAGTATGTATGATTTCCAATAAATCTTTTGCTCGCTCCATAGTTCCATAGAATGGTGTTTTAGTCATCTTGCCCATGAGACATGGTTCGCAAGTACCAAGTGATTCATCGTCAAGTGATTCGAGAAGTCCATCAGTATGGAGTTTCTTCATGCGCTTTACACCAATATGACCCAATCGGCAGTGCCACAAATAAGTTGCGCTATCATTATCAACTCTGCATCTTTTGGTTTCAACATTATGAATATGTGTATCACTACTATCGAGATTCTACGAAAATAGACCACTCTTCAAGGGTGCATGACCATAAAATATATTACTCATATAAATAGGACAACCATTATTCTCAGATTTAAATGAATAACCGTCTCGCATCAAACAAGATCCAGATATAATGTTCATGCTCAACGCTGGCACCAAATAACAATTATTCAGGTCTAAAACTAATCCCGAAGGTAGATGTAGAGGTAGCATGCCGACGGCGATCACATCGACTTTGGAACCATTTCCCACGCGCATCGTCACCTCGTCCTTAGCCAGTCTTCGCTTAATCCGTAGTCCCTGTTTCAAGTTGCAAATATTAGCAACAGAACCAGTATCAAATACCCATGTGCTACTGCGAGCTTCGGTAAGGTACACATCAATAACATGTATATCACATATACCTTCGTTCACCTTGCCATCCTTCTTATCTGCCAAATACTTGGGGCAGTTCCGCTTCCAGTGATCAGTCTGTTTGCAGTAGAAGCACTCAGTCTCAGGCTTAGGTCCAGACTTGGGTTTCTTCTCTTAAGCAGCAACTTGTTTGCCGTTCTTCTTGAAGTTCCCCTTCTTCTTCCCTTTACCCTTTTTTCTTGAAACTGGTGGTCTTGTTGACCATCAACACTTGATGCTCCTTCTTGATTTCTACCTCCGCGGCCTTTAGCATTGCGAAGAGCTCAAGAATTTTCTTGTTCATCCCTTGCATATTATAGTTCATCACGAAGCTCTTGTAGCTTGGTGGCAGTGATTGAACAATTCTGTCAATGACACTATCATCTGGAAGATTAACTCCTAGTTGAATCAAGTGATTGTTATACCCAGACATTTTGAGTATATGTTCACTGACAGAACTACTCTCCTCCATCTTGCAGCTATAGAACTTATTGGAGACTTCATATCTCTCAATTCGAGCATTTGCTTGAAATATTAACTTCAACTCCTGGAACACCTCATATGCTCCATGACGTTCAAAACATCGTTGAAGTCCCGGTTCTAAGACATAAAGCATGGCACACTGAACTATCGAGTAGTCATCAGCTTTGCTCTGCCAGACATTCTTAACGTCGTCAGTTGCATCTGCAGCAGGCCTGGCACCTAGCGGTGCTTCCACGACGTAATTATTCTGTGCAGCAATGAAGATAATCCTCAAGGTACGGACCCAGTCCGTGTAATTGCTACCATCATCTTTCAACTTTTCCTTCTCAAGGAACGCATTAAAATTCAACGGAACAACAGCACGGGCCATCTATCTACAACAACATAGACAAGCAAAATACTATCATGTACTAAGTTCATGATAAATTTAAGTTCAATTAATCATATTACTTAAGAACTCCCACTTAGATAGACATATCCCTAATCATCTAAGTGATCACGTGATCCGAATCAACTAAACCATAACCAATCATCACGTGAAATGGAGTAGTTTTCAATGGTGAACATCACTATGTTGATCATATCTACTATATGATTCACGCTCGACCTTTCGGTCTCAGTATTCCGAGGCCATATCTGCATATGCTAGGCTCGTCAAGTTTTACCCGAGTATTCTGCGTGTGCAAGACCGGCTTGCACTCGTTGTAGATGAACGTAGAGCTTATCACACCTGATCATCATGTGGTGTCTCGGCACGACGAACTTTGGCAACGGTGCATACTCAGGGAGAACACTTTTATCTTGAAATTTAGTGAGAGATCATCTTATAATGCTACCGTCGATCAAAGCAAAATAAGATGCATAAAGGATAAACATCACATGCAATCAATATAAGTGATATGATATGGCCATCATCTTGTGCTTGGGATCTCCATCTCCGAAGCACCATCATGATCACCATCGTCACCGGCGTGACACCTTGATATCCATTGTAGCATCCTTGTCGTCTCGCCAACTATTGCTTCTACGACTATCGCTACCGCTTAGTGATAAAGTAAAGCAATTACAGGGTGATGGCATTGCATACAATAAAGCGACAACCATATGGCTCCTGCCAGTTGCCGATAACTCTGTTACAAAACATGATCAGCTCATACAATAAAATTTAGCATCATGTCTTGACCATATCACATCACAACATGCCCTAAAAAAACAAGTTAGATGTCCTCTACTTTGTTGTTGCAAGTTTTACGTGGCTGCTACGGGCTGAGCAAGAACCATTCTTACCTACGCATCAAAACCACAACGATAGTTCGTCAAGTTAGTGTTGTTTTAACCTTCTCAAGGACCGGGCGTAGCAACACTCGATTCAATAAAGTTGGAGAAACTGACACCCGCCAGCCACCTTTGTGCAAAGCACGTCGGTAGAACCAGTCTCGCGTAAGCGTACGCGTAATGTCGGTTCGGGCCGCTTCGTCCAACAATACCGCCGAACCAAAGTATGACATGCTGGTAAGCGGTATGACTTGTATCGCCCAAAACTCACTTGTGTTCTACTCGTGCATATAACATCTACGCATAAACCTGGCTCAGATGCCATAGTTGGGGAACATAGTAATTTCAAAAAAAAATCCTACGCACACGCAAGATCATGGTGATGCATAGCAACAAGAGGGGAGAGTGTTGTCCACGTACCCTCGTAGACCATAAGCAGAAGCGTTAGCACAACGCGGTTGATGTAGTCGTACGTCTTCACGATCTGACCGATCCAAGTACCGAACGTACGCCGCCTCCGAGTTCAGCATTCAGCTCGATGACGTCCCACGAACTCCGATCCAGCAGAGCTTTGTGGGAGAGTTTCGTCAACACGACAGCGTGATGACGGTGTTGATGATGCTACCGATGTAGGGCTTTGCCTAAGCACCGCTATGATATTATCGAGGTGGAATATGGTGGAGGGGGGCACCGCACACGGCTAAGAGATCAATGATCAATTGTTGTGTCTAGAGGTGCCCCCTGCCCCTGTATATAAAGGAGCAAGGGGGAGGCGGTCGGCCAGGAGGAGGGCGCGCCAAGGGGGGAGTCCTACTCCCACCGGGAGTAGGACTCCACCTTTCCATGTTGGAGTAGGAGAAGGAAAGGAAGGAAGAGGGGAGGAGAAGGAAAGAAGGGGGGCGCCGCCCCCTCCTCGTCCAATTCGGACTAGAGGGGGAGGGGGGCGCGGCAGCCCTGGCCGCCCCTCCTCTTCTCCCACCAAGGCCCATTAGGCCCAATATACTCCCCCGAGGGGGGGGGGTCCGGTAACCCCCCGGTACTCCGGTAAATGTCTGAAACCTCCTGAAACACTTTCCGTGTCCGAATATAGTCATCCAATATATCGATCTTTACGTCTCGACCATTTCGAGACTCCTCGTCATGTCCGTGATCATATCCGGGACTCCGAACTACCTTCGGTACATCAAAACACAAAAACTCATAATACCGATCGTCACCAAACTTTAAGCGTGCGGACCCTACGGGTTCAAGAACTATGTAGACATGACCGAGACACGTCTCCGGTCAATAACCAATAGCGGAACCTGGATGCTCATATTGGTTCCCACATATTCTACGAAGAACTTTATCGGTCAAACCGTATAACAACATACATTGTTCCCTTTGTCATCGATATGTTACTTGCCCGAGATTCGATCGTCGGTATCTCAATACCTAGTCCAATCTCGTTACCGGCAAGTCTCTTTACTCGTTACGTAATGCATCATCCCACAACTAACTCATTAGCTACATTGCTTGCAAGGCTTATAGTGTTGTGCATTACCGAGAGGGCCCAGAGATACCTCCCCAACAATCGGAGTGACAAATCCTAATCTCGAAATACGTCAACTCAACAAGTACCTTCGGAGACACCTATAGAGCACCTTTATAATCACCTAGTTACGTTGTGGCATTTGGTAGCACACAAAGTGTTCCTCTGGTAAGCGGGAGTTATATAATCTCATAGTCATAGGAACATGTGTAAGTCATGAAGAAAGCAATAGCAACATACTAAACGATCAGGTGCTAAGCTAACGGAATGGGTCAAGTCAATCACATCATTCTTCTAATGATGTGATCCCATTGATCAAATGATAACTCATATATATGGTTAGGAAACTCAACCATCTTTGATCAATGAGCTAGTCAAGTAGAGGCATACTAGTGACACTATGTTTGTCTATGTATTATGTTTCCGATTAATACAATTCTAGCATGAATAATAAACATTTATCATGATATGAGGAAATAAATAATAACTTTATTATTGCCTCTAGGGCATATTTCCTTCAAATGGGAGGTACCTATAGGATCCATGGAGGATATTAGTAGCATTATATTGAAGAGAGAAAGAGGGAAAATTCACTACAGAAAGATCCAAAATTTGTGCGTCTCCAGGCCTCACAGCCTTCTTCAACTTGCTGCCTCCCTCACCCGACCGCTCATGTTATGGGAGAGAGAGACATCGAGAAGGCAAGTAACAGGAAGGTCTATGAAGGGGAGAAGATTGTGCGGTATTTTTGGTGTCGGTTGGAGAAAGAAAAAGTTGAATTAAAAAGATCTGGCACTTTTACTTTGCTAGGGGAGCAAATGGTTGTTCGACGGTTACTGTTGGAACAGACACCAATTTTATTATTTTTGAGATTTGCAACACTTCATTGATTTATGTGGATGTTCAAAGGAATACTAAATGTGTCATCGGGATGAATAAGCCACAGAGGGCGACCCTGAGCAAGCACAGTGGAGTGTCTGTCAAGACTATGAGATTCACTATTTGAAGCTCTCCCTTTAAAAGAGACTAGGCAAGTAACTAAGGGACTAGCTCTAGTTCTAAATTCTTTAAGAATGGCCTCATAACTACCTCCTCTTCCCCCTCTCCCGCTAGACCCAAAACCACTAAATTCCACACCTACAGCCAGCCTAGCAACCACTTCTATATAAGGCAGCCATCCCCTTCCG